>NC_142100.1:27970000-27974928 GCF_054644295.1 Miniopterus natalensis | reverse complement strand
CAGGATACCCACGGCCCTCCCAAGCCCCTTTAAGACTACAATCTCGATATGAATCCAGGATCTTTATGCTGCTCGGAAACTCTGACAGCCTTTATCTGGGGAAAGAAAATGCCAGAAAGAGGCTGCAGGAAAATCCCAGGACAATCTCAGGGAAGAGGCCTGAGCACCATCCAGATGTCCTGTCTGCCCTCATGTTTCTGGATCTTCATTTGTCTGATGGAAAACCACCCTCTTCTTTTTGGGAGATGCTGGCTGGGGAAAGCTGTGGTTTCCAGAAACAGGTAAGCAAAGGGCTTTATGGGCACCAGCTGGGTGGGAGTCTGTAAACCAGGTGAGACTCCTCACACAGCCTGTGGATAGTGTTGCCTGAGACACAAGGCTTTGCTGCCTTACCTCTGAGGGAAGACACATTCTGGGGCCTGCAGTAGTGTCTCCAGGAAGCTGCCCGCCTGTGTGCCTGCCTGGCTAACGCCAGTGCCCTGATCCTCCTCCCGGTATGTGCTCTGGGGGTGCTGCTGGGTGGGTCCGCGAATCCTGCACACAAGGAACATCCACAGCCCAATGTGGGGGGATGGGGCCCGGCTCACATGCAGCACAACCAAGGCAGAGCCTGGAATTCTCTTAAAATATAGAACTGTCCAAAGAAAATATTGGAAGGCAGATTTTAAGAAACACCCTCAAAGCATGTCCAATGACCAAAAAAAAGAAGACCTAAGAAACAAGGTAACCATTTTGGAAGATTGGTCCAGCATTTCCAACATCCACATCACATCTGCGCTCAAGAGACACACCTGAGAACATGGAGGGAAGAAATTATCAAAGAGACTATGGAGTAAGATGACCAAAAACTGCCCAGCGCTTAAAGGAGACCTTGATGTCTTACTTTAACTCAAAGGCTTAGCACCAAGGTGAATTAAAAGGTCTCTTACCTAGGACTTAAAACTCAAAACAAAACCCTCCTTTTCAGCTTCAGCCATTCACGGTGGATGGGATATAAAACAAAAAAAGGAACCACTGAACTGACAAAAACAATCCAACTCATAGGTATAGGTCTCACAAGTGTGGTTACCTGAAGAAGGGGGTGGGAGAGGGAGAATTGGGTAAAGGGCTCAAAATATAGGATAACACCCCAGGCGGTTGGCTCAGGGGTCAAGTGTCAACCCATGAACCAGGAGGTCTGCAGTTCGATGCCCGGTCAGGACACATGCCTGAGTTTTCGACTCGATCCCCAGGAGGGGGTGTGCAGGAGGCAGCCCATCAATAACTTTCTCTCATCACTGATTTTTCTCTCTCGCCCTCCTTCCCTCCCTCCCTCTCTGTGAAATCAATAAAAACACATTAAAATATATATATACAGTCAAAGGTGGTTAAGCATACAACTGAATATACAGATACCAAGTTATGATGAAAAGTACCTGGCAATTACGTGATGTTAGGAACCAAAGTTACCTCCAAAACTTTAATCTCTTAAAAAGCTCCAATAAATGAATTGCAGGTAACCTGCAGAGAAGGAAACATCCAAGCAACTTGTGACTTATCAAGGACACTGGCTGCCGCAGTGATACAGGGCCTTCAGGTTTCTAGTGGGAAAAGTATTTTAAACTCTGAATTCTGTCCCTGTCAAATTGTTAGTCCAATGTGAGGGCAGATTAAAGACTACCTGAGAACAACTTACGCCCTTTCCTATAAAATTAACTGAAGACGGTCTCCGACATAAGACATGTGTCGGGACAGAGAGGATGAGACCTGTGACTTGGGACTCCCTGCAGCCGACCCAGGGAAGCTACTGCAGGGGCTGTCGGGAGGATTTCCACACCCCTGGCTCGGGGACACATCCCTGGGATGGGGACAGGGAGGAGGGCTGCAAGCAGCAAGTCTTCACTGGGGACGCTTCAAACACTAGAAAGACTTAAGGATATGAAGAAAAGCAGGTGATGGAAGAAGAAAAGGAAGACAATTAGAAAACATGTCTGTAACCACAGAGGACTCAGAAAAGTGGGGCATGGGCTGCAGTCATAGCCCAGGCACCTCCCTGAAGAGGTGGGAGGTCTCACGATGCTACTGTACTGGAGGACAAAATATAGATACACCTATCGAGGTGCACATTCTTTAAAGGGACTGATGATGGCAATTACCCCTAGGAAATAGACCAAAATAATATTTCTACTGTGGGGTGAGAGTGGGGAGAGGCGGGTCTCAGAATCTCCACCCTCTGCTGCAGGGCAGGAGCTGGCAGGTCCTCAGGGGCACTGCAGTGGGGAGTGCAGGGCTGGCAGCGGCTTCCTTTCATTTTCTGCTCTTTCCTCACTGTCCCATTTTGTTTCATGTGCATATTTTATTTTGACAAAGAGACGACATGAGAAGGATAACCTGGGTGGATTAAAGGTGACGGAGGACTGAGTGGAAGCTACCCTGCCACTCTCCCGGGACCAAACTGGAATGACAACTAAACTACAGAAAAACCATCCTGAAAAACCAACTGCAACTGAAGACGAGCTGGACGGCACCCCCATGACCAAGGAAGAAAAGAGAAGATCGCAGAGACGTGTAGGAAGTGCGGAAGCACGAGAGGGCTGGCTGGGCTCCCACAGACAGCAGCTGAAGGTCCAGAGGGAGATCTCAGCTGTGGGGGGTTCCCACTGAGGACTCTGGGGCCTCAACCCCTGGTGGGGCTCCCCAGCCCAGAGCACCAGACCTGAGACGGATGCCCACATAACATCTGGCCCTGAAAAGCAGCCGCATTTCTGGCAGGGAGAGATGGCTGGAAATACAGGCCCCCTCTTCAAGAGCCAACCCACAAAGTTTGGTGTGCAGCCACTCACCTTGGGCTCCAGCAGAGGGAGGGCAGAGTGAACCGTAGCTGTGTGGGAAGAATCTAGGCCGAAGGCACCCCTCTGGATTCCGGTGCAGAGCCATTCCCCCAGACTGCAGAGGCAGACACTGACCTTTCCAGCAGGTTTTGCCTGAGGAGGAAGGAATTGCCCCCACCCTGCTAGAAAACCTCTCGCCCTACCCCCCTGGAGTTTCTAAAGCAGGAGGCTCATTAAGAGAATCAGGTTTATCAGCCTGCAGGCAGAGGCAGACCTCAGAGTGCTTTGAGTCTCTGCCTGATCTGCTTCTCAACCTGGGCCTTGCAAAAGCAGACTTAGGTGTGCATCTCGGTCCTGCCAAAACACACTCAGCCCTGAGAGAGGGGACCTCAAGCTGTGGGTTGCTGATAGCTCCAAACAGGATGCTCAAAGCCACTCACAAACAGCATCTGGCATTTGCCTGCATTAGAGACCCTCCAAAAGGACAGCTTTACCTAGCAGGCCAACCTAATGAATAGAAACTTGCCCAGATAGGCAGCTATTAGGGCAAGCTTCAGCTTCTAACAGATCCCATGCAAAACAGGTCCACTGTCCTAAGGGTTTTACCTGTTCCTTTTTGTTTTATACAAACAAAATTTATTTGAAATGCAGATGTCCAAGGCCTATCTCCAGTAATTCTTCAGCTGAATTTGGAGTAATATCCAAGAATATGCATTTTAAACATATTTAGATATTTATATCTGGATTACTGCCTGAATTTTACAACTGGCTTCTGTTTTTGTATTTGCTGAGACACAATGACAAGTAAATGGGCTTGAATTTGGAATGTCAAGATGGACCAGATATATTATATTTGAAGTTAATGTAATACTCAACATAAGATTAGTGGTGTACGCCTCTCTCGTTGCTTTCTATTTGTATAGGGTTAGATATAGTTTGTATTTCTCAAGGTACTGCTTCCCATTTTAAGTCTCTTTTTGCACATTAACTCCCTCATATGTGCTGATGTCTATTATGTATTTATTTAACAAACCAATTAAAATCAGTATATTTACTTATTTACTTTATAATCAAACCTCCATTACACCTCTGACTCAGACACTCCAAAATCCTGAGGCTGTGCGTTCCTATTGCCTCCTTCATAAAGTAGTAAACTCCTACCCTGTTACTTAATGAAAAAAGAACTTTTCTACATTGAAAAGGGTTATTGGAAACAAGGGGAGAGATGTACAAAATTATATAGCCACAAAGATGACGCAAGAAATTGAGCCAAGAAAGACTTTTACAAATGTATTTGTGCCCCTTTTTTGTGGCTCTTACATTATGATTATTTTCATAAGTGCTAATGAAAAATCTTCAGGGAGATGATGGCATCTAACAAAGTCATGACTTCAGGGATGCTTGACCTCCTTCCAGTCAAAAGAAGAAGAAAAAGTTGCCTAACATAAAAAATTACAGGTACTAGTTAACTCCTATGCCCAAGTCCAAATTCAGATGTTGAAAACCCATAGCCCTAAATAAAAATTTATTCACTCTCTCTAGTTTTTCAGCATTGTGCCTAGAAGAGGAAGGTAAGAGAAATGGAAATAGGCATCTAGGATGAAAAAATAATGCAAATTGAAGGGAGATATAAAAATTATCAAACGAAGGCTGAGAAATTCAGGAATATCATCTTAGATATTTATTGTAATCTCCAAAAATTAAAAGAAGATAAATCCAAAGAACAAAAACCACTTTCTATACAGAATTCACATACAAATACCTAATACAGCGCATACAATTTTTACACAATTAACTTCAAGAGAAGTAAAATTTCAAATGTGAACGCACTTTATAGCTTTAAGCCCAGGCAAGAGCTCCTGTGGACACGTGAAGAGTCACGAGGTTTGCCGCGCAGTTTTCAGCTGAACATCAGATCGCCACAGGAAAGCACGGAGCAGCTGCTAGTATTTGCTCAAGAAGAGCTCCACGGCGTCCCCAAGGCGCCCAGGGTGCCCGTCCCGGGGGCTCCAGCGCGCCCTCCCTCCCGGCGGCGGCGACCCGCACAGGACCTCTGGCGGGCGGGGCTCACCGCCCGAGTTACCTGAGGGCGAACTGCGGCTCCCAGGGCGCCCGGGG